>NW_027645703.1:0-37500 GCF_949357685.1 Gobio gobio | reverse complement strand
GCCTTGTAAAACTCAGATGAAAGTCCATCCAGACCGGGTGCCTTTCCAGGATTCAACTCCTGGACAGCTCTCGAAAGTTCAGCCATTGTCAAAGGGCTCTCAAGATCCATCTTGTCCCTGTTTAATAATTGAGGCAAGTCACTCAGAAGAACATCAGCTTCTACTCCACTGCAGGGCTCTGAGCGGTATAAATCTTCATAAAAAGAAATCGCAAAAGCATTAATTTCTGTTTGTGTTGTTAATACTCTTCCATCTGGAAGCTTCAGTTGAGGAAGATGCTTATGCGCCCTTGGCTTTTTTTCAAGTCCAAAGAAAAAAGCAGTAGGAGAATCCATATTATTTAGGCGGGTGAACTTTGCCCTTACAAGGGCAGTTTTTCCTTGTTCTTCCGCTAAACTGCGTAATAGAAATTTCTTTCGTTCAAAAAAGTCATTGGAGACATTGTGACTGCTTTCTCCGAGGATTTCTTGTTCCAGAGCTTTCATTTTCTCCACTAAGACACCACTGGTATGTGCAGTAAACTGCTGACAAAAAATCTTGATCTGCACCTTGCCCACATCCCACCATTGACTTAAAGATGGGAAATTAACTCTCTCCTCTCTCCAAGACTCCCAAAAGAGGTGAAAAGAGTGAACAAAGCATTGATCCTGAAGTAACCCGTGATTAAAGTGCCAAAGTGACTTATAAGATTTAGTGGTCTCGACAGAAATAGCCATACAAATATAATGATGGTCTGACAGAAAAGTAGGCGAAATAGAGTTCCTAAAAAACCGTCCCCTATTGCATGATTCGGTATAAAAACGGTCAAGTCTAGCTCCAGACATTATATTCGAGTTCACTTTCATCCAAGTATACTGTCTAAGCCCAGGGAATGCATCTCTCCACAAATCAACAAAATTATAATAATCAATTACACTTTTCAGACTTTTAGCTGAAGAAGGATGTGGTTCATTATGATTTCGATCCAACTGCTGATCTAAAGTGCAATTAAAATCCCCGCCCAGTATAACAATATTATCCCGAGGACAGTGCGATAACGCATCTGATAATTTTTTTAAAAAAGCAATGCGCTCCCGGCCATCATTTGGAGCATACACATTAAACAGAGAAAAAACCGTGTCACCTAAGGTGACATCTACTCGTAACATTCTTCCTGGTATTATCTCAATGCTGTTTAAAATACCACCAACCCGAGGTGAAAACAAAAATGCTACCCCTGCACTAACATTTGTGCCATGGCTCAGAAGAACATTACCCTTCCAGTCAGTAAACCACTGTGACTGGTTCTGCAAATCTGTGTGCGTTTCCTGAAGTAAGATCACATCAGCCTTTTTTAGAATCAAATAATTAAAAAGATCATTTCTCTTTACTGTATTACGACATCCATTAATATTTAGAGACCCAATATTGAAAAAAATCATGACAAAAATCATAAAGGGGTATAAAACAACCCACCACATCTGCCTTTCAACACTTTACATAAGGTCAATATTTTTTCAAGCGCGAATTTAGACTTTTTCTAACCGTGCTAACAAGTTTTTTAAGCCTGTAGCGTTTTGGTTGATCTAATTCCTCCAAGGTCGCCTTTCGCATGGCAATGGCACCAGACTCCACAAAAAGTTCCAAATCAGGAAAATATTTTTCCAAATGAGGTTTTCTCTGATTTTTAGTAGCATCTAGGGAAAAAAACAACTCTTGTACTGTGTAAAAAAGAGGTTTCACATGGGGAATAAAATAATTCCCCACAGAATTCCCTTGTGGGAAGCCTACATCATGTTCTTCTCCAGTATCTAGACATTCGCTATCAGAGTCATCTTCAGATAAGTCATCAGTTCTCTGTGACAGATCCATATCACCCTGAAGGCTGCTGCCCTGAACAGGCGAGTATTCAAGCTCACTTTGCTTTTCTGGGTACTTTGCATCACTAACACTAACTACCCCTGCAGCAATGAGATCCTCATTTACTTGAGCTTCATTATCCTCATCATCAACTTGAGCATTGTCATCCTCATGTGTACTAACGACGGAAGCTCTATCTGTATCTTCAGCTGCAAGCACAGCAGAAACCTCTCCACTATTAGATACAACTACCGCCTCATCTGACTGTGCACCATCAGCAGGCATTTCTGCAATGCTATTATTATCCACAGTGGTATTCACCTGTTCCGTTACCGTTACAGAATTACTCTCTTCCAGATCTTGAAATTCAGCATTTAAAATCATGTATGTGTGACGTCTAAATGACATGATGTGCTTTAATTCCAGGTTTTTTAAACCAAGCGGAATCATTTTGATCGGTGCCATTAATTTGCCGTAACGCGCAAGAATGCGCTCAAGTGTGTCATTTGGAATAAACGGAGGTATATTTGAAAGGATAACTTTCTTCGAAGGGTTAGACAGCGGCAAAACCGGGATAAAAGCATCTCTCACTGATAAACCATGTTCAATCAAATCATCCACCATAAACGTCTCCCTCAAAAAAATAACAACTGCCTTGTTCATTCTCGATGCAGACAAGATGTTTAACGCACCAACTGCATTACCAACAGCAACTAAACAATCTTCCACTGACACGGTCTCATCTGACAAACATTTGCACCCGTGACGTGCAGTCAAGGACGCAAATCCATCAGAATTCGACCACATTTCTGCACTATTTGCAGACTAAGTCAGCAAAAAAGACCTGCTCAACCAATATGTACTATAAAGAGGAAAAAGGAAAAAGTTTGAAACTCACTCAAACGCATGCACCGCTCAATCACTCACGCACTCCTCCCGAACACTCCGCACATGCGCACAGAGAGAGAGAGAGAGAGAGAGAGAGAGAGAGAGAGAGACTTGACTTTAACAATCACTTTAATACAAAAGTAAAAATATTTTTTCCTTCCTTTTCCTTCTTCTATCCTACACAATTATACAGACACTGAGGCATCACAAAAAAACAAAAACAAAACAAAAACAAACAAACAAACAGCAAAAAAAAACTAACAAAAAATTAAATTTCCATCATAATCAACATCACAAATACATTGATTCACACCCCACTTATTTTTAAAAGTTTCAATGTCATTAACCAATTTATAATAAGTGTACTCAATTTTTAATCGTGACCTTATTAACCTCCTTAGGACAGATTCAACATCACAAAACTCATTACCATTCATTTTTTCTTTCCGTGACACCCAAATAGCCATTTTAGCTTGCCCACATAAAAAGTTCATTAAGACATGGGCCTCTTTTTTACTCTTTTTATACTTCGGACCATATATGAAACCCATAGGTGAGAAAACTCCTCCCAAGTCCTGACACCACCCTTCTATTAATGGAAACAACTGTTGTAATCTAGTACAGTCTAAAAATAAATGAAAAACAGTTTCTGGTATCCCACAGAAAGGACATCCCTCCCTCACCTGTGGATCAAGACGTGCTCTGTGTCTGTTCGTAGCTATTATACCATGCACTAACCTCCACTGAAGATCTCCAGCCCGTTTTTCAATGGGAGGTTTGTACAAGGTCCTCCAGCTGCCCCTGGGGGAGGCACCTACTCCAAACACCTCTTGCCATTTAGACTCTTTTAAACTCTTAAGAGCCTGAAAATGCAGTATCTTGACACACAATGTGTACAATGATTTTTTATCCGTTTTGCTGAAAAGTCCCAACTGAGGTGTCTTAAAAGTTAATAGTCCACCCTCAGCTTCTTCCCAGCTTCCAGTCTCAGCTGCAATGTTTACTTCTGGGAAATCACATATATTCAGTTCTCCATTATAAGTTTCTAATGAGATTCTGTAACTCTGTGGCAAAAACTCAACTATCCGAGTCAAAATTTTCTTTGCCACTCTAATAGATCTTATGTCCATTTTTTCAGCGAAAATCTCAGCTGATATCCATTCACCTTCAGGTATTAAGTGTCCAATTTTTGTAATTTTTGCAGCCCACAGACTTTTCCTGAGTGATAGGTCTTTCAATGCTTTCAATGCAGATTCAATGCAGAGTTAAAAAGCAATGGTTCTTCTTTCTGCCACAAACTATGTGCATTGCTTGACTCCCGAGAAATCTTAAAAAGTGTCCATGCTTTTAGGAGTGATCTGTAAAAAAATATTAATCCTGCAAGATCCAACTTATTTATGTCCATCAGGAACAAGTGGCGATCCAGTCCCATGTTCCCTGCTTTCCTCAATAGGGTGCACGCTATCCCAGCCCAGCTCACGTCTTTCCCATAGAGGAGTCTCTGAGCCACTTGAAGCCTGAAAGTCTTTAGTCTGGATCTGATGTCCACTAGGCCTTGTCCTCCTTCCTGTCTGGGCAGAGACAACAATGGAGCCTTCAGCCAATGCTGTCCCGACCAGAAAAAGTCCACCAGACATCTCTGAATTTGTCTCACAAGTTCTTCTGGAGGTTCAAGGATCATCATTCTGTGCCAAAGGGAAGAGGCTACAAGGTTGTTACATATCAGCACCCTTCCCCTGTAGGACAGCTGGGGCAGCAACCATTTCCAATGAGACAACCGTGCACGTACTTTCTCCAACAGGCCCTCCCAATTTTGCTTTCTATATTCAATTGTCCCCAAAAAAACTCCCAGATATTTAAACCCTGCCCTTCCCCATTGTAGACCACCAGGAAGTGGTGGACTATTTACAATTTGCCCACACCACACCGCATCACTTTTACACCAGTTAACTTTGGCAGATGATGCCTTTCCATAACATTCTAGAGCATGCTTTACCACATCAAGATCTCTATCTCCCCTAATTAAAACTGTTATATCATCTGCATATGCAGATAATTTGACAGATTGTTGGGAATTTTGAAAATTAATCTGTAGACCTGCTAAGTCTTTCCTTAATTTACATAACAGTGGTTCTATAATTATGCTATAAAGTTGGCCCGAAAGGGGACAACCCTGTCTAATTCCCCTCTGTACTTTCACAGGGATGCTTAGGCCTCCAGCCATTTTTATCATACATGTGGCTTCGGTGTACAATAACCGTATCATTGAAATAAAATTATCACCAAAACCAAAGGCCTTTAGAGCATCAAAGAGAAAAATGTGATCCACCCGATCGAATGCTTTCTCTTGGTCTAATGATAAAAATCCCATTTCAATCTTATTATCAAAAGCATAGTCATACAAATCTCTCACTAAATGTAGATTATCTACAATAGATCTATCTTTTATGCAATAAGATTGATCTTCATGTATGATTTCATGCAGTACATTACTTAATCTTGTGGCCAAACATTTGGAAATGATTTTATAATCCGAACACAAAACTGCCACAGGCCTCCAGTTCTTTAAGAGTGTTAGATCTCCCTTCTTAGGGAGTAGTGTGAGCACTGCACGCTGAAAGCTCGTCGGAAGAATTCTTTCAGTGACACTTTTTTGCAGAACTTCAAAGTAATCATGACCAATAATATGCCAGAAAGCCTTATAGAAATCAGCAGACAGTCCATCTATCCCGGGTGCACGACCTACAGAGAGCCCCATAACAGCAGCCTTGACTTCTTCATAGGTGAGTTCAGTCTCTAAAAAAATTTTATACTTCGGGGTTAAAACCGGAAGGTCAAAAAGCAGTTCTTTTCTACATTGTTCTTCTGATTCCTCAGAGGTGTATAAACTTGAATAGAAATTCACAGCAATTTTTCGCATCTCTGTTTGATCAGAAATATCTTGACCATTACAGTCTTTTAAACAGTACATCAATTTCTCTTGTCCTTTTTTTCGCTCTAGATTGAAAAAAAAGAAGTAGGAGCGTCCATATCTCTTGTTGTTGCAAAACGACTCCTTACAAGAGCACCCTTCACTCTTTCATTCAAAATTGAGCTCAACAGGTTATTCTTTTCAGTCCACATATCTTTCAGGTTTACAGAGTCATTTGTAATCATACTTTGCTCAATACCAATAATTTCTTTTTCAAGACATTCCAAAGACTTTTTTATACAAGATGAAGAATGTGATAAATACTGTTGACAAAAATTCCTTATTTGTACCTTCCCTATTTCCCACCATTGAATGCAATTTTCATAGCAATTCTTCTCACTTCCAAGACTCCCAAAAAGACTTAAAATTGTCCAAAAAAAAAACATCTTCTAATAATTTATTATTAAAATGCCAATAATAACTTTTATGCATTTTTTTTAATAAAGTACACTCAATAGTAACGAATTTATGATCAGACACTGAAGTGGGAAAAATAGTTGCATTTGTAACTCTATTCCTCATGTTACGTGACGTATAAAGTCTATCCAACCGTGCAGCAGAAATCGTCTCATTACTAATCTTCACCCATGTATACTGACGCGTTAACATATTATACTCTCTCCATACATCAGATAGGTTAAGGTTTTTAATCACATTGGCTAAGCACAATGCACTCCTTAAATTAGGTTCCTCACCGTTCCTGTCCTTTGTAAAATCTAAAGTACAATTGAAATCTCCCCCTAAAATAATGAGATCTCCTTCATGTTGTTGTCTTAAAAAAAACTCTAATTTATTGAACAATTGTATTCTCTCTGTACCTATATTTGGAGCATAAATATTCACAAAAAGAAAAATAAGATTACTAATTTCTGCCCTCACAATCAGCAATCTCCCTGGAACAACTTCATTTTTTGACAAGATTTTCACTTTAACTATAGGGGAAAAAAGTACTGCTACTCCAGCACTCAAATTGGACCCATGACTAATAACTTTCTCTCCTTCCCACCATAGGCCCCATTCAGCCTCATTACTTTGATCACTGTGAGTCTCCTGTAACAAAACCACACCTATATCTTTCAAACGTATAATCTCTGAAAGTAACCTATTCTTTCTACCATCTCTCATCCCATTAACATTTAGAGATCCCACCTGCAAAACTTCCATGAGAAAGAGAGAGAGAAAGAAAGAAAAAGTACAGAGAAAAAAAGATTTAGCAGTCCTCATTATTATTGAGTTTTCCTTTTGCCTTTCCCCTCGTTATACGTTCCTTCCCTGTTTGTTTTCCTTGTCTAATAACAGTTATGTGCTTTTTTAACCGAAACCTCTTTTGCTGTGAAAGTTCCTCAACGCTATATGTTTTCCTTGCCCATACAACAGAGGCAATAAACTTTTCAAGATCTGGGAAAAAGTCACTGACCTCTACACCTGTTTTTCCTTTTGTTTCATCTAAAAAAGAATTGATCTGTTCAAGAGTATACATATCCTTTTCAGCCACTTTTGCCATATCAGATGTATCGGACCACTGTTCTTCATTTCTCAAACTAGCATCAGTACATTGGGACATTTCATCTAACTCATCAGTCATATTTTCCTCAGAAACACCTACTGGTATTTCTTTGAGTTCGCACAATTCTTCATCACATCCCTGACCTTCACTGTCATCAGTTACATCAGTTATATTCTCAGCAACGCAAGCCAGCTGCTCCATACCACCAGTATTTAAATGAACACCACTCACCTCTTCTGAGGCTGCTTTCACCTGTGTCTCCATTCTCTGTTCTGTGTCCTGCTGATATTGTTTCGCATTATTAACATCTCCACGCGATGTAGATGGCCTCTGATCGTCTTTGTGTGGGCATGTAAAACGTTTGTGTCCTAGGTCACCACAGTCAAAGCACTTCAGATTTTCAGTGCTTGCGTAAATCATGTACGAGTTCTCTCCTTGATTAACTCGGAACGAAACTTCCAAAGTACGCTCCGGCGAAGTCAGAAACATAAAAACTTGGCGGCGAAAAGATGTGACGTGTTTCAGCACGATGTTTTTACAGCCTAAAGGAATCATTCTCACTGGACTTGCTATTTTTCCGAATCTTAGCAACTCTTTCGTTATGGCATCATTACTAATAAAAGGTGGGACATTCGAAATCGTTATTTTTGTTGCTGGAGCGGATAGTGGATTAATCGGGACAAACATTTCCTTTACCCATATTCCGCTCACAGTCAGCTGATTTATTAGCGTTTCAGAACTCAAAAAAATAACAACGGCTTTGTTCATGCGTGAAGCTGAAACTATATTTTCAAAACCTACTTTTTCTCCAACAATTACAAGTAATTCCTCTATTGTCACACCGGGCTCTGGTACACACCTGCACCCATTTCTGAGTGATAGATTAGGTGACGTTTGCCCGGGAATTGACGCCATCCCGGCGTCTAAAATTCCACGGGCACACGATGAAAAACTATCCTTAATTTAAGTCAAAAAACAATAACGAGGGGTAAAGCAAAAAGAAAAGAAACATAGGCTTAAGAATATTAAGGCTTTTCACAAACGCTCTCAGAGCCGCAATCAGTCTCCACACCAACACTCCCAGGAAGTGAGAGAGAGAGAGAGAGAGAGAGAGAGAGAGAGAGAGAGAGAGAGAGAGAGAGAGAGAGAGAGAGAGAGAGAGAGAGAGAGAGAGAGAGAGTTTGAGTTTTTCACAACAACTTTTATTTTCCAGAGCTTCACATTGTAACTGTTACATTCTAATCACACTCTTATCACATACTTATTGCAATGCCAAATCAAAAACCAACATTCCATCCACAACTGTGCAAATAGCTTCATTATGTCCCCACCTTTGCAAAAAACCTTCATAATCATTAACCAACTTATAAAACTTAAAATCAATCAGAACCCGACTTTTCACCAAATTTTTAAAAACAGTCTCAACTTTTTGCCCCACTATACCTTCTAGTTTTATTTTCCTTGATATATATATAGCTCTTTTAGCTTGTCCAACCAAGAAATTTAGCAGTTGACCTTTGCTTTTTTGTGCCGCTCTATAACATGGACCGAGAATGAAATTCTGACTGGAGAAGTTGTCACCAAAATTAAGAAACATTAACTTGAGTATACTAAACAAATTCATTAATCTTAAACATTCTAAAAAGCAGTGAAAAATCGTTTCCCTTATCTTACAGAAAGGACATTCATCAGACACATTGGAATTAATAACGCTCACAAATGCATTAAAGGTCCCATTCCGCATGATCCCATTGTTCAAACTTTAGTTAGTGTGTAATGTTGCTGTTAGAGCATAAATAATACCTGTAAAATTATAAAGCTCAAAGTTCAATGACAAGCGAGATATTTTATTTAACAGAAGTTCCCTTTCAAAGCCTACAGCGAACGGCTGGCTTGGACTACATCCTGGTACTTCCTTCTTTAATTACGTCAGTAGAGCAGTAGAACAGACTAACCTCCGCCCACAAAGAAACGCGAAAAAGGGGGCGCGGTCTTGTTGCTGTCCCACGTGGAGAAGCGGACGTGTCGCGTGGAGAAAAGGAACTGTTGCGTTGAGTGTGTTTATCGCCATGTCATCGAGACGCTGTTATTTTCATCCAGGAGTCAAATCACCTTTGTTTGGCTTTCCCAGGGACGCTGTAGAGATTATTGAACGCATACATCTCTCCGTTAAGAGGCGTGACCTTTCCAACGTGCGCTAAGCTGCTGTCGAATCATAACACAGGAACCGCTTTCACGTGCGCTAAGCTGTGGTCGAATTACAACACGGTAAGCGCTTGCACAATCAGAACTCGTTACGTATTTCTGAAGGAGGGACTTCATAGAAAGAGGAAATCACCAGCTGTTTTTAGGACAGTGGAAACAGCGGTACACAGATAAGTACATTGTGTGAAAAATACTGTGTTTTTTTACACGCGAAACATGAACACGTTATATTGCGCACTGTAAACACAATCAAAGCTTCAAAAAAACACGAAGAACGGGACCTTTAACAGCAACTGTGCCGTGCAATATTTTCCATTGAAGATCACCAGTGTGCTTTTCTAATGGTGACTTATAAAGAATTCTCCATACAGGTTTAACATCATCTTCCAACCCCAGTTTTTCTCTCCACACTGTATCCTTTCGTTCTTTAAGAATTGTTTTGTTTAAAACCTTTACACAGCATTTATATAACACTTTACTTTGAACATCTTGAAAATTCAAATTCTCCAGACTTTTCAAATCCAAAAAAACGCCACTTAAACCCTTTAAATCAGGAGTAATTAACATTATTGGAAATGGATCTGTAGTAGTATAAACCACTTTGCCGTTATAATATTCTTTCAACAACATTTTTTCTTCTACTGACAACCTTTGCATTAACAAATCTAACACTTTTCCAACTTGTCGTACAGATTGAATTCCCAAATGAGATGCCACTGCTTGAGCGTTACATAGCTCAGGACCACCAATGTCCATTAAATGATGTAACTTTAATGATTTGGATGAACACAGTATTTGAGATAGTCCTGGTGTGGCTTCACAAGTCACATCCAACCTCGCTCCATGAACAAGAGGTTCCTCAAGCAGCCAGTACAGAGATGTTGTGTCTTGCCTCTGTTTTTTAAAAAGTTGCCAGACATTAAAAAGTCCTTTGTAGAATTGAATCGACTATATTTTATATTTTTGAATCGACTAATAATTGATTAAAGATTATGTCAGCTACTTTCCTCCATACCAAATTCTCTGGTCCAGTCAAGTATCTCTGTATAAACAACAATCGAAAAGTCGCTCTTCTGCTGGCCAGATGTATGAGTCCTTGTCCACCCTTCTCCGTGGGGAGAAACAGTACGCTCTGGGCAATCCAGTGAAATCCATTCCAGAAAAAGTCTACTAAAATGGCTTGTAGTTTTGCCAAAAGCCCAATAGGAGGATCAATACAAGTCAAACGGTGCCATAACATTGATGCAACCAAATTGTTAATAACTATAACTCTCCCTCTAAATGACATCTTTGGCAAAAGCCACTTCCATTTGTCTAATTTCCCTTTTACTTTTTCTAAAATACCTTCCCAATTTTTTTGTATCATAGACTCATTCCCAAGATAAACTCCCAGATACTTAATTCCATCATTTCTCCAGGACAGGCCTCCTGGTAAACTAGGAGGAACTCCATCCCATTTACCACACACCAATGCCTCACTTTTAGGCCAATTTACTTTGGCTGAAGAAATAATGCCAAAATCATCAATAATTTTCTTTAACATCAATATATCATTTTGATCTTTAATCATAACAATAATATCATCAGCATAAGCTGATAATTTGACTTTTTCACCTGAATGTGGTATCGACCAGCCTTCAACATTATTTCTTATTTTTACCAACAAAGGTTCAATCGCCAAGGCATACAACATACCTGACAATGCACATCCCTGTCTGATCCCTCTTTTGACTTTAAAAGGTGCACACAAACCTCCATTTATCTTCAGCACACTCTCAATGTCCTGATACAAAACCTTGATCATAGCAATAAAACCTGAGTTGAACCCAAACTCCTCCAGTGTACGCCAGAGATAGCCGTGCTCAACCCGATCAAACGCCTTTTCCTGATCTATGGAAATAAGACCAGTATTTAAACCCAATAACCTAGAGACTTCCAAACTATCTCGAATCAAAAATATATTATCAAAGATAGACCTCTTAGGCACACAGTACGTCTGATCGTGATGAATGACCCGACCAATTACCTCCCTCAGTCTTATTGCCAAAACTTTGGATAAAATTTTCAAATCAGTGCACAGAAGTGAAACGGGTCGCCAATTCTTCATATCCTTCAAATCTCCCTTCTTTGGCAGCAGGGTTATGACTGCCCTTCTGCAGCTCAGTGGTAGCAAGCCATCAGCCAGACTCTCACTCAGTACTGCAAGCAAGTCATCCCCTATTACTGCCCAAAAAGCCTTGTAAAAGTCAATGGGGAGACCATCCATCCCAGGTGCCCTGCCACATTCCATGCTCTGCAGTGCAATCTGCAATTCTGCTATGGAAATGGGCTTCTGAAGTTCAGCATTCACTTCATTCGGCACTTTTGGCAACCCTGTATGAAACTCATTGACTGACTCATCCACTTCTGAGCTCTCACTCCTATACAATTCTGAATAAAAAGACACCGCCCTTTTTCTAATCTCATTAGGCTCTGTTATGTCTGTTCCAGTTATTGAGTATAGCGAGTGAATATAGCGACTTTGACCATTCTTTTTTTCTAGACCAAAGAAGAACTTAGTCGGGCCATCCATCTGCTCAATGCTCTGAAATCGAGAGCGGACCAGTGCGCCCTGTGCTTTAACACCTAACAGTTCATCTAACTTACTCTTTTTGGATTTGAGGAGCTCACTATGCCCTTGGTTTCCCGTGGATGCTATTGAATTCTGCAGTTCCACAATTTCAATCTCCAGGTTTTTCATTGACCTGGAAATGTCCCTGGAAACATTGAGTGTGTACTGCCGGCACAGTTGCTGTATTTCCACTTTACCACAATCCCACCACTGTCGTAAAGATCTATATTCATGCTTTTTCAACCCAAACTGCTTCCAAAAATATGTAAATGTCTCAATAAAAGACTTATCTTGCAACAATAAGACATTAAAGTGCCAATAAGCACTTTTGGGTTTTATATTTGCTATATAAATATTACATTCAACTAAACAGTGGTCAGAAAAACTTACAGGTAAAATCACACATTTCTTTATAACATTAAAATGATGCTTACAACAATAAAATCTGTCAAGTCTGGCCAAAGTAATTAAATTCTCTCTTGCCTGTGCCCATGTATATTGTCTTTCATTCTTATGCAATATTCTCCAGATATCATAGAGGTCATGTTCAGCAATGATTTTCAACATTTCATGCTGAGATGCAATATGAGGCTCTTTATGGTTCCTGTCAACTTTAGCATCTGCTGTGCAGTTAAAGTCTCCTCCCATAAACATATACTCTTCTTGTTCCAAACTAGAGAGAGCTTCATTAAATTTTTTCAAAAAATAAACCCTCTCAGGACCACAAACAGGAGCATAAATATTTAAAAAAACTAAAACAAATTTTTCAAATTTTGCTCTAACTTTCAATAGTTGCCCTTCAACAATGTGTTCAACTTCATATGATAAAGGTTTCATGTGTTTTTGAAAAAGAACAGCTACACCACCACTAGATGAGCTTTTATGACTTAAAATAACTTCTCCATCCCATCCCATTTTCCAATCAGTCTCATTTTTTACATCACTATGGGTCTCTTGAATCAACATCACATCATATTTCTTTTGTTTTATTAATTCAAAAAGCTTTGTTCTCTTCCCACTTTCTCGTACTCCATTTACATTGAGTGTGCCCAATCTTAGCGTGCTCATAAATGTATGAATAGAGACCAGAATTGGGCAAAACAACCAAAAATACAACACAAGAAAAATAAAGAAATCAATCTGTTTCAAATTCATCATTAAGTATATTCATTTTAATCTTTTGCACAAATTTTTTCAATCTGTAAATCTCTTGATCAGTCAAACTGCTTGCACCCTTCTTTTTCATTGACATTTTGGCTGAATTGACAAACAATTCTCGATCCGGGAAATAATCTTCCACTCTCACTCCTTTCATTCCCTTAGTTGTTTGTAAGAATTTTCTTATTCTGTCAATCGTATAATCACTTCTAGCGGATCTTTTTTGTGAGGCTGAACTCACAGATCCTGAAGAATCACTCCCACTTTCTGGGGCAGATTGAGACTCATCAACATTATCTGATTCCATCTGAATCTCAGAATTTTCAACATCTTTTCCTGATACTTCACCGCCTATTTCTTTCCTACTTCTCTTCCCAAAGAATCAGTTGCCTCAAACTCTTTCATGTTTGCTTTTATAGCCTCATTCACAACCTCTTCCAAGTTTTCCTTTTCAACTTCATTAATATTTCCATCTCCATTTTCTGTATCAGCACTCGATCTTTCACCAATTTCTGACTGTCTCTGTTCTTCATTTCTACCCAAATTTGTTTGATTCTCATTTAGAGGCATTACTGAATCAACCTTCTCAGGACAAGCACGAATTATATGTCCCTCCTGCCCACAGCCAAAGCACTTCATACTTTCTGACGTTGCATAAATCACATAATCGTAATTGTCCACCTTAAATTTCATGGCTAAGCTTAGCTCTTCATTCTCATTTTTTAGAATCATATATGTCTGTCTTCTAAATGAAACCACATGTTTCAACTGAGGTAACTTACTCCCTAAAGCAATCTTCCTGATTTTAGACACAACTTTACCATGTCTCATCAATTCCCTTTCAATCATCTCATCTCTGATGAACGGCGGTACATTTGAAAGCGTAATCCTTTTAGCCGGCTGGACTAACGGCATTACCGGAGTAAACGCACTGTTGACGACAATCCCTTTCACTACAACATCATTAACTTTCTCTACACTATTCAAAAAGATCACTACAGCACTATTCATCCTAGCTGCAGACAAAATACTAGAATATCCAACAACTTCAGCGACTGCAATTGTGCAATCCTCCACAGAACAACGCTCTGCAGTGATGATTTTAATTCCATGCTTCCGCGTTAAATCATCCAAACTTTGAGACGCCGCCATATCGGCCAGCGTCTCTACTTGCTCAATATTACACTTGCCAAACAAACGATTTATACAACCAAACCGCAATAAAAGAGAAAGTTAGAAAAACTCACTCATTCAACGCCACACACTCTTCCGTTCACACGCTCCCCACAGACACTCCGCACATGCGCACGAGAGAGAGAGAGAGAGAGAGAGAGAGGGAGGGAGAGAGAGGGAGAGAGAGAGAGAGAGAGAGAGAGAGGGAGGGAGAGAGAGGGAGGGAGGGAGAGAGAGGGAGGGAGAGAGAGGGAGGGAGGGAGGGAGAGAGAGGGAGGGAGGGAGAGAGAGGGAGAGAGAGAGAGAGAGAGAGAGAGAGAGAGGGAGAGAGAGAGAGAGAGAATTTTTTTTTTTTTTGAATTTTCAAAAACTGTTTATTACAAAAATTCAAAGAATAAAAAACATTGTGTCATAAGTGTGAATAAATCACACTAGATTAAAAAAACACACTACAAGTGTGAAAGATTCAGTTCATCATTTACAACTGAGCATAAAGCTCCATTTACACACCAAATACTTTCAAACATTATTACATTTTCAGTTGCTTTGTAAAAGTGAAAGTCTATTTGCAGTCTAGATTTAATCAGAGCTGCAAAAACCATTACAACATCCTGGTTTTGCCCATTTTCAACTTTGTTCTTTCTGCTCAAATAAATGGCCATTTTAGCTTGACCTAGAATGAAATTCAACAAATGGCAAACAGTTCTGCGTTTTTTGACATAACGAAAGCCAAAAATAAAAATCTTATCTGAAAATACCTCATTGAAACAAAGAAAAAGTCTTTTCAATGCATTAAACAATTCCACCAATCTTGGACAATACATAAAAGCATGAAACACAGTTTCTCTTTCAAAACAAAATGGACAATTTTGACTCGTCTCTCGATTTAAAACAAAAATAAACGCATTCACAGCTATGATTCCATGTATAATTCGCCATTGCAGGTCCCCAATTCTTTTGGCTAACGGTGGCTTGTACAGTGCTCTCCACTCTGGTTTTACCTCATTACCCAACCCAAGTACAGTGCGCCAAGGAGTGTCAACCTTCTGTTTTAAACCTCTCTGATGAAAAATTTTAACACAAACATTGTAAAACACTCTACCACAATTCCCATACAAAGACAGAGGTTCAATGTCATCTAAGAAAAGACCAGTATTATCACCAAACTCTGGAGTTAACATAAGATTAGGAAAGGGGTCACTTTCATTTGCCATAATTCTCCTCTCAAAGTATCCCTTTAACAACATCTTCTCCTCTGCTGTAAGTGAATTACAACATCTCTGCAACAACTGAGAGACAACACGTTTTGACCTAATATTTAAAACACTTGCTACATTTTCGCAGTTTTGAAAATCAACGCCAGCTACATCTAATAGTTGCCCAAAAGTGAACAGGCGTGACTTTAGAAGAACTTCAGACATTGCATTACTGTTACATGTTAGGTCTACCCGTGTCCCATAAACCAGAGGCTCTTTTAAAAGCCAAAACACAGAGGTTGTTCTCACAACTTTCTGCACCTTAAATAAACCCCACACTTTGAACAGATTTATATAGAAAATTGGCAGCTGTGAGGTATTCAGTCTCTTGGGATCCATGAAAAACAGAGGTTTGTCCATTTCCAATTCTCCAACAGTTCTTAGAATCGCAATAGCCACAGGTTTCCATCTCAAGTCTTTTTGGTCAGTCAGTAATTTTGAAGAAATTGCATGCGAAAAGCTGCCGTTCTACTTTGTACATGAACTAGGCCTTGTCCTCCTTCTTCTCTTGGCAGATAAAGAACACCTTGAGGAACCCAATGCATTTTATCCCAAAAAAAATCCAATAACAAAGATTGAACTTTTGCAAGCAAATGTAAAGGAGGGTCAACACATGCTAATCTATGCCATAAAAAAGAGGCCACCAAATTATTGATCACTAGTGTGCGCCCTCTGTATGACATTTGGGGTTTAAGCCACCTCCATTTATCCAAACGCCCTTTCACTTTGTCAACAATCCCCTCCCAGTTCTTTTGCACATAACAGTCATCTCCAAGAAAAATACCTAGATATTTAAGGCCATCTTTTTTCCATGTTAAACCACCTGGCAAAGTTGGTAAACCCTCCTCCCATTTCCCAACATGAAAGGCATCACTTTTTGACCAGTTAATTCTGGCTGAAGAGACAGTTTCAAAAACCTTAGACACTTCAACCAAAGTATCCACATCACACTGGCCATTAATCATCAAAATCACATCATCAGCATAAGCTGAAAGGCAAAAAGTATCATTACAATTTGGAATGGATATCCCTTTTAAAGTACTCCTAAATTTTTGTAATAAAGGCTCAATCGCAAAACTATAAAGAATACCTGACAAAGAACATCCTTGTCTCACCCCTCTTAGCACCTTAAAGGGAGAGCATAAGCCACCGTTAATTTTGAGCATACTTTCAATGTCCTTATACAGTACTTTTATTTTATCTATAAAAATAGAGCTAAAACCAAATGCATTCAGAGTTTTCCAAAGATAGGAATGCTCCACCCTATCAAAAGCTTTCTCCTGGTCAATAGAGATAAAAGCTGTATTTAGACCAAAGACCTTGGATGCATCTAAAATGTCTCTAATCAACGATATATTATCAAAAATTGACCTGCCAGGAACACAATAGGACTGGTCAGGATGGATAACTTCTTCCATGACCTTACCCAACCGGGTGGCCAGTACTTTAGAGAGCAGCTTGTACTCTGAGGCAAGTAATGACACTGGACGCCATGACCTTATGTCACTTAGATCTCCCTTTTTGGGCAGAAGGGTAAGGACAGCTCTACGGCAGCTCACTGGCAACAGCCCTCCGGCTAAACTGTCATTAAGCACCTCAAGCAAATCCTCCTTCAAATCGGTCCAAAAAGACTTATAAAAGTCCATTGGGAGTCCGTCCAATCCAGGCGCTTTCCCAGTCTCCATGCTTTGGAGCGCCTCTTGCACTTCTTCCAGGGTTATCACCCCACAAAGCATCTCATTAGAAAGATCTGATACTTGAGGAAGCCCCTCAAAAAAACTCTGTTCAGCAACCATGTCCTCTCTATACTCACTAGTATAGAGTGTAGCATAAAAACTGAAAGCCCTCTTACGAATATCATCGGGATCTGACAATAAAGCACCAGTTTCAGATTTTAAATTATGAATCATACGTTTTTGTCCATTCTTTTTCTCAAGATTAAAAAAATACTTAGAGGGCGCATCCATCTCATTCACACTTTGGTAACGTGATCGGACCAAAGCCCCTTGTGTTTTTAACCCTAGCAGGTCAGACAATTTAGTTTTCTGTTTAAAAAGCTTATCCAATAGGTCTTGGTTATTAGAAAACTGTGCCAAATTCTGAAAATGCAAAATGTCATTTTCCAAAATTTTCATATCCTGGACTGTATCTTTAGTGACATTGTAAGTGTATTGCTGGCATAGTTGTTTTATCTGTATCTTACCATACTCCCACCAACTTTGTAATGATTCAAAAGTATTCTTCTCAGCTCTAAAAGAACGCCAAAAATAACTGAACACATTTTTAAAATGATTATCACTCAGCAAAGAAGTATTAAAGTGCCAGTAAGCACTTTTAGACCTAATAGAATTAATAAAGATGGAACATGATACTAAACTATGGTCTGAAAAACTAACTGGAACAATACAGCAATTCCTAAAAATGCTTAAGTGGTGTTTAAAAGCATACAGTCGGTCCAGCCTCGCAAGAGATACAGAGTTAGCATATACGTGAGTCCATGTATACTGTGACACATTTCTATGCAAATTTCTCCACACATCACATAAATCCTGCATTTCAATAAGTTGTACCAATTTTCTGCGTGAAGGCATGTGAGGTTCAAGATGATTCCGGTCTATGTCTTTCTCTGTACAATTAAAATCACCACCCAAAAACAAATATTCTTCACTGCAGCACTTCTCCAAAGTTGTACCAAGTGCGTCCAAAAAACACATTCTATCTAATGTTAATGTTGGAGCATATACACAGATGAAAATAAAAACAGAATTCTCAAAAAGTGCTCTCACTTTTAAAATTCTACCTTTCAAAACCTCTTCCACTGTATAAGAATGTGGGATAAAACTATGGGAGAACAAAATGGCCACACCCCCACTAAGGGTGGTATTATGACTTAATATAGCAAGCCCATTCCACTCTTTTTCCCACTCAATTGCATTAAATGCATCACTATGTGTTTCTTGTGCAAGCAAGACATCTATCTTTCTCTGCTTTACCAATTCAAAAAGTCCTGCCCTCTTTTGACTCCCCCTTGCTCCATTTAAATTAAGAGTAGCTATATTAAATGTATTCATGAGAAGAGAAAAGAAAAGGCATGTTAAAAAAAAGGAAAAGCGCTCAATACAACGCATTCGTCTAGGCCATATCATCATTATTCGTCAGTGTAGGATTGACCTTTGTCAGGAACTTTTTAAGTCGGTACACTTCTTTCTGAGTAAATTTACGTTCACTCATAAAGCACCTCGTGACTTCAGTAAAATTCTCAAGATCGGGAAAATAATCGACAACTTGAACATTCTTCATGTTTTTGGTGATCTTGAGAAATAATTTAATTTCACTCACACCATAACCTATAGACCACTGAATCGGCACAAAAAGCGGCGCACTTCCTTGTGAGCAAATGGAAGCACCCGAATCTGAGCAGTCACTCTCATATGCAGGCTCATCCATATCAGTCGCTACAGGCTCATTTCCTGATTTTTTTGCATATTTTATCTCAAGGCTCATTTTTCTTTTGATGGGTTTCTTAAACTCAACAAGGCTTGCGCCATGATCTACTTGCATATTGGCCTCCTCACTTTCAAAACAAGTTGTTCCTTTGCTTTCATGGGGTTCTTTGTCAATATTACCCTGACCTTCTGCCTCATCATGATTTTGCTCTCCTTCCACTGCTGTGGGAGCCGGTCCAACTGAACCCGCTCCCACAATAGTGGAGGCTTGTGCTTCTGTTTTAGAGCCTTCAGTGCGATTTTGAAAAAAAGCTTTGCTGCTTAAATTTTCAAATGATTCGGTAAAGATATCACTAGAAACAGTTGGCATTTCGCTCTGGGCCTGTGCACCATCATGTTTCTCTCTTATCTCTGCTGACGGAGTCGGTCCAGCCGGACCTTCTCCCGCAGCAGTGGTAGTTTGCACTTCCTCATTAGGCTTATCGGCGCGACTGTCGCGATTTGTAAGCCTACTCTCATTAGGTTTACTTGTTCCCTTTATGGGACAAGTTCGAACAGTGTGTCCTGTTTTTCCACAACCAAAACAACGCATTGAATCAGTTGACACAAACACAGTATAATCAAAATCCTCAACCTTAAAATTAAGCGAAAGATTTAGATCCATACTGTGATTGTTTAAGATCACGTAAACATAACGCCTGAAAGACACAACATGTTTTACGAGCTCTGATTTGGTCCCAATCAGCATTTTTTTAATTGGTGATATCAACTTCCCATATCGACCCAATTCTCTTTTCAACATTTCGTCAGTAATAAAAGGTGGAACATTTAATATTGTCACCTTTCTAGCAGGCGTAGAGAGAGGAAGGACGGGAGTAAACAAGCCGTTTACATCCAAACCCTTCTCTACTACCTCATTTGCCTTAGCTACAGAGCTCAGAAATAAAACAATAGCATTGTTCATTCTTGAAGCTGCAACCACATTATCGTGTCCAACAATGTTGCCTACCGCAATACTACACTCGTCTACGCTTAAAGACGATAACACTTTAATTGCGTGACGACGCGTGAGTGTATCAAACATTTTGAAACCTGGAGCCGCCATGCCTCCCAGTTCAAAACACTGGTCACTGGCGACCCACGAAAAACAGAAACACAAGAAAAGGAGGCTCTATTCTTACCAACAATTAATTGATACACAAGAAAGATAGAAATAAAGTTAGAAAATAGAAAACGCACTTTCAAGCCACAGCGGGCACAACTCACGCTCACAGACGCTCCTCCCAGTCACTCCGCACATGCGCTCACACACACAGAGAGAGAGAGAGAGAGAGAGAGAGAGGGAGAGAGAGGGAGAGATTTTGATTTTTACAATCAATTTATTAAAATGTTTGTTAACATTTACATAATTTTACACACACCTAAAAAAAAAAAAAAAAAAATACAAAAAAAATACAAAAAAAATATAAAAATAAAATAAAAAATAAAAAAATAAATAGAAATTACATCAACTCTCTTGCAAAAACAATTTCTTCATTGTCAACTGAACACAAAGCAAAGTTACAACACCACTGAATTTCAAAAGCTTTTATCGTGCTCATCAATTTATGAAAATTAAAATCAATAAGAATTCTAGATTTTACCATATTTTTAAAGACTAGCACAACATCTTGTCCTGACTTCTCTTCTATCTTATTTCTCCTAGTGATATAAACAGCATATTTTGCTTGTCCCACAATAAAATTAACAACATGACATTTGAACTTTTGTTTTGAACTGTAAAAAAAACCCAAAATATAATCTTGCTTTGAAAAACAAATATTAAACGAATCCAAAAAAACACTTAATAAATCAAAAAGAGGATTGAGTCTACTACAGTACATAAAACAGTGAAAAATTGTCTCTCGTTCCAGACAAAAAGGACATTTGTCACTTACAGTTGGATTTAATATAGATACAAAGGCATTTACAGCAATAGCTCCATGTAAAATCCTCCATTGCAAATCCCCAAGTTTTTTCTTTAATGGTGGTTTGTAAAGTGCTCTCCAGACAGGTTTAGTTTCAGTGTTGATTCCTAATTTTTCTCTCCATACTGTATCTGTTTTGATACTTAAATTACGTTGATTAATAACTTTCACAATGCATTTATACAATGTTTTCCCTTCTGCTGTACAAAAATCAATATACTCATTAAATCCACATTTTAACAGGGGGCTATTAAAACAAGACTCTTCTATAACAGGGCAGATTTCAAGATCTGGAAAAAGATCTTTACTATCAGGGATTAAAGTCCCTGCACCAAACTCTTCTAAAAGTGCCTTCTCTTCAACAGTTAAAATTGTAGTTAGTTTATGGAGAACCTTCTGAGCAAAACGTATTGATCTAACTCTTAGAAGGGTAGCAACTTCTTCAGCTTTCAGTAAATTATATCCTGATTCATTTATGATATTTTTTAGCTTAAAAAGCTTACTGTTACATAATATTTTTGTTAACCCAGGAACATCTTCTCCTGAAATATCAAACTTAGCTCCAAATATAACTGGTTCTTCCAACAACCAATAAAGAGAAATTGCTGGTTCCATCCAGCGATGTTTAAAAAGACCCCACACTTTAAACAAATTTTGATAAAAAGGAGGAATTCCAGTAAAAGTCAATCTTTTATGATCCATTAAAAACAATGATAAATCCATATCCATATTGCTCACTCTTCTCAAGATGCCAACGGTCTCCAGGCAAGTGAATAAGGTCCCGTTAACAGTTTCTGTATGTATTGGAGACGGAAAGTGGCTCTTCTGCTTGCGAGATTTACCAGTCCTTGACCTCCTTCCTCTTTGGGCAAAAACAGAATGCTTTGAGAAGTCCAATGATATTTGTCCCAAAAAAAGTTCACCAATTCTCTC
The DNA here is from genome assembly GCF_949357685.1 of Gobio gobio. Lineage (NCBI taxonomy): Eukaryota > Metazoa > Chordata > Actinopteri > Cypriniformes > Gobionidae > Gobio > Gobio gobio. The sequence continues at coordinate 15,546 of NW_027645703.1, read as the reverse complement.
TGAATCTTGACAAGCAGTCCATTCGGAGGATCGACACAAGCAAGTTTATGCCACAATGAAGATGCCACAAGATTATTAATGATAAGAATACGTCCTCTAAAAGATATCTGAGGAAGCAACCATTTCCATTTATCCAATCGACCTTTTATTTTCTCAATTAGACCTTCCCAATTTTTCTTAATGAAGTTTTCATCTCCTAGATAGACACCAAGGTATTTTAACCATCCTCCTTTCCAAATCAATCCTCCAGGTAATGCGGGAAGATCTCTACTCCAGTTTCCCACTAGTAAAGCTTCACTTTTCTTCCAGTTTACTTTGGCAGAGGAAACACATTTAAAATCATTAACAATTTTTTCTAACATAATAACATCATCCTTTCCATTTACAAAAACAATAACATCATCAGCATAAGCGGAAAGATGTAAAGAATTATTACAACCAGGGAAAGTCAGACCTGTTAGATGAACTCGTAACTTTTGAAGTAAAGGTTCAATGGCAAGGGAATAGAGCATACCAGACATGGCACATCCCTGCCTAACTCCCCTCTCAACTTTAAACGGAGCACACAAACCACCATTAATCTTAAGAACACTCTCAATGTTACAGTACACAGCCTTAATCATAGATATAAAAGCATGGCTAAACCCAAAAGCCTCTAAAGTGTTCCATAAAAACAAATGCTCAACTCTATCGAAGGCTTTCTCTTGATCAAGAGAAATCAGACCAGAGTTAATTCCCAGGAGTTTAGAAGCATCTAAAACATCTCGAATTAAAGCAATATTATCAAGAATAGACCTGTTGGGAATACAATAAGACTGGTCAGAATGTATTAACTTACTTAATACTTTACTAAGTCTTGTAGCCAAACTTTTAGACAAAATCTTGTATTCTGAACATAAGAGCGAAACAGGGCGCCAATTGCTGATACACTGAAGATCACCTTTCTTAGGTAACAGTGTGATGACTGCTCTCCTGCAGCTTAGAGGTAATAGTCCTCTTTCCAGACTGTCATTAAGAACTGTCAGCAGATCTTCTCCTATGACGGGCCATAGAGTCTTGTAAAACTCAACAGGTAACCCGTCAATTCCTGGAGATTTACCATTTTCCATGCTCATCATGGCAGTATAAAGCTCTTTTAGTGACAGAGTCTGTTGTAGTTCATTGTTGGACTCTTCATCCACCTTTGGCAGTCCTTGAAAGAAACTCTCAGCATCTGCACCCCATTCCCTCAGTTCAGATTTATAAAGGTCTGAGAAAAAATCTACAGCACGACTACGTATCTCAGCAGGCTCCGTTAGTTCTTGCCCTGTAGCTGAACGTAACGTGTGCATCATTTTACTTTGACCTTTTTTCATTTCTAAATTAAAAAAGAATTTTGAGGGAGCATCCATTTGTGTTACAGTTTGGAACCGTGAACGGACTAAAGCTCCCTGTGCTTTAACTCCCAACAGGTCTAACAAAATGGCTTTTTTTTCCTTCAAGTCATCAATATGTTTTCTATTTTTTTTAGATGCTAATAAATCCTGCAGAAAAATAATTTCTGTTTCTAGAGTCTTCATTAACTGGGCTGTGTCTCGAGTAACATTCACAGTGTACTTTTGACAAAAGTCTTTAATAAGAACTTTTCCACAGTCCCACCATTGCAGTAAAGAAGTGTAGAAATGCTTTTGCTGCTTAAAAGTTTCCCAAAAAAAATTAAAGTTATCTATAAAATGTTTATCATTTAACAATGAAGTATTAAAAGTCCAGTATGCACTTTTATATTTGACACACTTGATTAAAACACTGCACAGAACTAAACTGTGATCAGAAAAACCCACTGGAATAATTTGACAAAATTTAAAAAGATTACGTTGGTGCTGAACACTATATATTCTGTCCAGTCGTGCCAAAGAGATGGTATGTTCAGTACTATGAGCCCAAGTATACTGTCTAACATCTTCATTCATACTTCTGAACACATCACATAAATCATGAGTTTCAATGAGCTGTAGAAGTATTTTCTGAGAAGCAGCGTGTGGTTCTAAATGATTCCTATCCAACTTGTCATTAGCAGTACAATTAAAATCTCCACCTAAAAATAACATGTCTTCTGGATTTAACTCTTTCAAAACAGCATCCACCTTATCTAAGAAAATAACTCTTTCTAACCCTTTTGTAGGTGCATATAAATTTAAAAGCACCATTGTGGTTTTCTCAAATTTCACTTTGATCTTTAAAAAACGACCACCAATTATTTCCTCAACTTCACAAGACAAAGGTAAAAACTGCTTTGAAAACAAAACAGCCACACCTCCACTAGTAGAAGATTTGTGACTCAGGACAATCTGTCCATCCCATTCTCTTCTCCAGTCAGTCTCATTTTTAAAATCACTATGTGTTTCTTGCAGAAACAGAATATCAATTTGCTTTTGTCTACAAGACTCAAATAACATCATTCTTTTATGACCATCTCTGGCACCATTTAAGTTTAGAGTTCCGATTTTAAAATGTGTCATATTTATTTTAAAGACCAGAACAAAAATTATAAGAAGAGCTGCCAAAAAAATATTTTTGGGCAGATTTTTAGAAGTTGACAAGCTCTTCATCTTTAGTATTGTTTTTTTTTTTTAGTTTGTTCACAATTTTTCTAAGACGATAAATCTCCACATCCTGAAAGGCTCCCTCTTTCATTAAAAACCTCACATCATTGATGAATTGTTTATGGTCAGGGAAAAAATCTTCAACTTGCACTCCTTTCAATCCCTTTGTCTCTTGCAGAAATTTACTAATGTCATCAGCTCTATACAGACAGATCAAGTTATCATTTTGAGAACTTATAGACGGATTTGAACACTGAGACACATTTGAATCAGAGGAATCGCCATCACTGTCAGATCCCACATTCTCGCTACCCCCCTCATCTTTCTTCACTTGCTTAAAAGCTTTTCCACTGCTTTTTTTCTTTCTCTTAACTGGTATTTTAAAGACCAAGTTGGCTTCCTTCTCAAAATCAACATTGTCTTCCACACCAATTCCATCAGCCACACAAGCGTTTTCAGCCTGATTAGTCTGTTCCTCAGACATCGAAGACTGTTCCTCGAGACTTTTACTAGGCTCGGTAACAATCTCAGTTGTCTCAGGGTTATTCTCGATCGGCCCGAGCTCACTCTCACCGGCCTCGACCACACACGTCCGCGATCTCAGCCGTGGGAACCGCAGAAGCGCCCTGTCCCGAGCTAGTGCTTGCACCTGCACTGTCTGCTTTCTTTTGACAATCTCGAACTAAGTGTCCGATCTTACCACAACTAAAACATTTAATTGTCGTGTCAGATGTTGCAAACACTGTGTAATCGAACCCATCAATTTTGAATTTAAAAACCAGATCGATCTCATCAATTCCATTTTTTAGCACCATGAACACCTGTCTTCTGAACGAGACTAGATGCTTCACTAAAGGGGACTTGCACCCGAGAGGGATTTTCTTTATAGGGGAAACCAGTTTTCCATACCTAGATAACTCCTGCACCAGTATTTCATCTTTGATAAACGGAGGTACGTTGGACAGTATAACTTTTTTGGACGGGGTACTCAAAGGTAAAACCGTCACGAGTGAACCATTCAACACAACGCCGCTCTGCACAACGTCATTTGCCTTTTCAACCGTTTAAAAAAAAATAACAATTGCACTGTTCATTCGCGATGCCGAGACAATATGATCATGCCCCACAATCTCTCCCACCGCTAAACAACACTGCTCCACATTAACCTTAGACTCCACCTTCACTCCATGGCGGCGGGTTAAATCTTTAAAAGTCATTGTGTTTGGGTTCGTCATGCCTCCCAGCACAACGCTGGTTGCAGACGCTTAAACACCTTCAAACTTTTGAACGAACAAGTTTAGCACATACAAACAAACAAAGATAGAAGATAGAAAAGTTTTTAGCACTCAGCCACAAACACACTCGCACTCACCACGCTCCGTTCACTCCCAGCATGCACTCAGAGAGAGAGAGAGAGAGAGAGACAGAGAGAGGGAGGGAGGGAGAGAGAGGGAGGGAGGGAGAGGGAGGGAGGGAGAGGGAGGGAGAGAGAGGGAGGGAGAGGGAGGGAGGGAGAGAGAGGGAGGGAGAGAGAGGGAGGGAGGGAGAGAGAGGGAGGGAGAGAGAGGGAGAGAGAGAGAGAGAGAGAGAGAGAGAGAGAGAGAGAGAGAGAGAGAGAGAGAGAGAGAGAAAGAAAGAGGGAGCGAGAGAGAGAGAGAGAGAGAGAGAGAGAGAGAGAGAGAGAGAAAGAGGGAGCGAGAGAGAGAGAGAGAGAGAGGGAGCGAGAGAGAGAGAGAGAGAGAGAGAGAGAGAGAGAAAGAGGGAGCGAGAGAGAGAGAGAGAGAGAGAGAGACTTTTTTTTGACTTTTAACACACTTTATTAAAACAGTCTAAAAACTAACACTTCATTATACTTCACACATAATCATTGCAAGATGTTCAAAAAAAGATAAAACCAAAAAAATAAATAAAAATAAAATATCAATGAAAATAAAAATCATTCAAAATGCCCACTATAACTGCACCGTCATCACCAATTAAACATCACTTCTCCATCCTCACAAAGTGACAGTAAGGCTCTATTTGCGCACCATTTAAACTCAAATTCAAGCATGTTTTTTGTCATTTGAAAGAATCTGTGTTCCACTCTTATTCTGGATTCCACCAGAGCAGTAAATAACAGAAACACATTTACATTTCTCCCTTCAGCAGCCAGTCTACAAGACTTCCAAATGGCTAATTTGGCTTGTCCAATGACAAAGTTTGCTACAGTACACTGCTGTCTGCGTGCTCTAGAGTACTTGCAACCAAAAATAAACAGTGCTTTGTTAAAAACAAAACCCAAATTCCCAAGTAATCTTTCTAGACACGTATATAAAGGAACCAATCGAGAACACTCAGTAAAAACATGAAAAACAGATTCTGGTAAAGAACAGAAAACACAAGATGATAAAACATTAAAATTGAATTTTGACACATGAGAATTAGTAGGCAATGCGCAGTGTAATAGCCTCAGACCGTTTAGGTAGAGGACTCTTATAAAAAAGCCTCCACGAAGGAGAAAGATCAACAGGCACGCTTAAAAATTCTCTCCATTTTGTATCCCTTCTGTCCTTAATTTGCTCAAAATGATCTACTTTGACACACAAATGATACAAAACTTTTTTTCCGACCACCTGAAAATCAAGTTCTTGTAATTTATCAACTTTCAGCAGCTTTACTTGATCGTCTTCAAACTCAACCTTGGGAGACACAAATAATTTAGGAAATTCAACTCTAGAAGGACCTCCAGACAGAAAAGAGTTAACGAACATGAGGAGTGTGGAGGGAAAAGCTGCTTTCAGCCCACCGATAAGCCGCTCTACTGTCCTTACTGATCGAACACCAGCCTGATCACTAATGTCTGTCACTGACCTCCATTTTCTAGACGAGGTATCAATTAAATCTGAAACTTTTACCACTCCTTTTTTCAAAAATTCTTTAACCGATGTATTAGAATTAACACTATTTCCACTTAAAAAGGAGTTGAAAAACAATGGTTCTTCAAGGCCAAAATGATCAACATCATGTCTAATGAATTTAAAACCTGTCCAGGAGCTTAACACAGAAGTATAAAACTTTACCTCAGATGAAAACTTTACATCATTAGACGATATTAAAAATAAATGCCGATCAAGAGAGAACCCCCCAAAAGTTCTGAGCAACGCCAGACCAAACGACACCCACGGCTTAAAAACCTCAGGGTAGAGTAGGTTCTGAACCGTCTTTAGCCTCATAGCCTTAACCTTCGCTACCAAACTAATCAAACCTTGGCCCCCTTCATTAACTGGCAAATAGAGAAATGCAGGGGGAAGCCAATGATAACCACCCCAGAAAAAATCAATGAAAGTCTTCTGCACACGTTGCAACAGATCTTTAGGTGGATCAAGCACACTCAGACGATGCCACATCATGGAAGCTGCCAGGTTGTTAATAATTAGCACTCTTCCCCTATAGGACAGTTGAGGCAGTATCCATTGCCATTTTTGTAAGCGTCCAGAAACTTTTTCAAAAATGCCATCCCAGTTTTTCTGAATATACTGGTCAGTCCCAAGAAAAACCCCCAGTACTTTGAACCCCTCTCGACTCCAGGAGCAGTTCTGCGGAAGTGCTGGAGGGCCCACATTCTCCCATTCACCCAGAAGAAAAGAAGCACACTTTTGCCAATTAATTCGAGACGAGGATGCTTTCTGATAAATGTCCAAAGTTTCTCTCAAATTCATGACATCCTGAGCAGATCTAATAAAAACAGTAACATCATCAGCATAGGCACTAAGCCTAGCAGTTATCAGTTCTGAGGTGGATGGACACACTGTTGATATGCCACCCAGCTTGTTCCTCAGTGCGGCCAAAAGTGGTTCAATTGCAATGGCATACAGGATTCCTGAGAGCCCACACCCCTGCCTGATACCTCTGCTTACACTGAAAGGTCTTGTTAGGGTACCATTAATTTTCAGCATGCTAAATATGTCATTATACAGCAGTTTAATATAAGCAATAATAGATGGACCAAAACCAAAAGCCTCCAGACACTTAACCAGGAAAACATGATCAACCCGATCAAAAGCTTTCTCCTGATCCAAAGAAACAAACCCAACATTCAAATTATGCATCTTAGAAAAAGAAATTAAGTCCCGAATCAGAGAAAGGTTATCAAAAATAGTCCTTCCTGGAATGCAGTATGACTGATCTGGATGAATCACCGATGAGATGTAGAGTTTAACTCTGTTGGTTAAAGATTTTGAAAGTATCTTATAGTCAACTCCGAGTAAAGAGACAGGACGCCAGCATCTAATGTCTTCAAGATTACCCTTTTTAGGTAAAAGGGTGACCACAGCTCTTCTTAAACTCAGAGGAAGTGTACCTCTTTTAAAACTCTCCATGAAAACCGCAAACAAATCCTTTCCAATGACAGGCCATAATTGTTTATAAAACTCTGCATTAAGTCCATCCAGACCCGGAGCTTTGCCAGAAGACAGTTCTTTAACAGCAACAGATAGTTCATCAAAAGTCAATGGTTCATCAAGCTTAGATTTCTCCCCATCCGAAAGCTGAGGTAAATCCTGGAAGAGAAGTTCAGCCATCTCCTCATTGCATGTTTCAGCTCTGTAAAGATCCTCGTAAAAAGACAGAGCGTAAGAAATAATCCCAGGACCATCGGTAACTTTCCTCCCCTCTGGAAGCCTCAAACAGCCTAAAATCTTCTTATCCACAGTCTTCTTCTCCAGGTTAAAAAAGAAAGTTGTAGGAGCATCCATGCTATTGAAAGAGGAAAATCTTGCACGAATCAGCGTCTCCTGGGCTCTTTCCTCCAGTAGATTACGCAAAATAAATTTATTGCGTTTCAAAGACTCAGTGGTATCGACAACATCCCCTTCAATGTCAAGCAGAAGTATTTCCTGTTCAAGCTGTGCCATCTTTTTGTCCAAACAGCTTTTATTGTAAGCAGAGTAACTCTGGCAAAACAATTTAATTTGAGTTTTTCCGATGTCCCACCACTGGCTCAGGGACTTGTACTGAGTTTTCCTCTCTCTCCAGATCTCCCAGAAATAAGTGAAAGAGTGTACAAAATTTTGATCAAGTAATAATCTATTATTAAATTTCCAAAAAGATTTATTGAACGTGCTCTCTGCAGTAGTGACATCAATAGATAGAAAATGGTGATCAGAAAGAGCAGTAGGAAAAATACAGCTATTATAGAAATGACTTCTTTTGCTCTTTTGTACATAAATCCTGTCCAGCCTAGCCCCAGATATCATATTGGAGTTTATTTTCACCCAGGTATATTGTCGGACCTGTGGGAATGATTCTCTCCAAACATCTACAAGATTGTGGTAAACAATTAAAGACCTGAGCACATCTGCAGATTGAGCATGTGGCTCTTCATGATTCCTGTCTAACGTATGACATAAAGTACAGTTAAAATCCCCAGCCAAAACAATGGTCCTCTCAGGAGAAACATCATTTAGAGCAATTTTGAGTTTCTCAAAAAAAACAACACGATCCAACCCAATATTGGGTGCATACACATTAAAAAAAGAAAAATAATTGCCCTGAATTGTTACATCAACTCTCAGCAAACGACCAGAAATCACTTCAAGGACACTGACAGGCTGCTCTTTATATTCAGATGTCAGAAGTATAGCCACACCTGCACTGACATTAGAGCCATGACTCAATATAGCCTGGCCCTTCCATTCACTCAACCACTGTATCTGATTATTCTCATCTGTGTGTGTCTCCTGTAGAAACACCACACCAGCTCTCTTCATCATGATATAATCAAAAACACTAGCCCTCTTCACAGCATCACGACACCCGTTAACGTTCAGTGAACTAAGCCTCAAAGGTGCCATGAGAAGAAGAAAAAAATATATAAGATGAACGCACAATAAAACTAATCCAGAAGATGTTAACTCAGCCATGTTCATTTTTTAACTTGTAAATTCAACGAACTTCTAACATTGCTAAGAAGTTTCTTCAGACGGTAGCGTTTGGGTTTGTCAAGCTCTTCCAAGGAAGCCTTTCTCATTGCCATCGAACCAGACAGCAGAAACAATCTTACATCCGGAAAATATGACTCAATTTTAGGTTTACGATGTCCCTTCGTTGTATCAAGGAAATCATTAATCTGCTGAACAGAGTAAAGTTTGGTCTTACCTCCAGAGACAAGCTCTGAATCCCCCGCGTCATTCCCCATTATCTCCGTATCCTCATGTTCAATGTCAGAGTCATCCATTAGATCCACAGGTTCTTGAGATAGCATAGCATCTTGACTCCGATTAAACGAGTCATCAGTAATTGATTCATTTTCAACGTTATCAGGCTGCAAAATCAAATCCGTTTCAGCCCCGGACCGCAAGCACACCTGCCCCGCGCTCGTCTCTGCCTGCGGTGCAGCGGGGACATGACTCGGGCCGGCCGCTTCCTCAGCAGCCTCCACCAGGCCACCCCCAGAGGCCTCCAGCACCGGTCTCTCTCCGGGCATGTCACCTGACGCCGACAGCGCTCCGCTCGGCTGGGGTTCTGACGCCACAGCAGGCGCAGCGATCTCCGCGCCGGCCGCCCTCTCGCTGTCCTCCGCACCTGCAGCTGGAGCCGCGATAAGACCCGCCGGCCTGTCTCGCCTCGGGCAAGTGTGCCTGACGTGTCCAAAATCACCACAAATAAAGCATCGCATTGACTCTGAACTAATAAAAACTGTGTAATCTTTGCCATCAATGCTTAGTTTCGCTGACAGATTTAATGGATCACTCTGAGAGTTTAAAATCATAAAAACCTGACGACGAAAGGACATCACATGTTTAATCTCTGGATTTTTGCATCCCAGAGGAATCATTTTGATCGTACTCACTATTTTACCGTACCTCTGGAGAATTTGCTCAAGTTTTTCATTTGTAACGAACGGCGGTATGTTGGATAAAATAACTTTCTTGGCTGGGCTTGACAAAGGCAATACCGGCACAAAAATGTTTTTGATTACCAACCCAGTTTCAATCAGTTGGTCTACCATCTGCCGTTCACTGAGGAAGAACACAATGGCTTTGTTCATACGGGAGGCAGATCTAATGTTAGCACCACCGATCGCCTCGCTCACGGCTATCAGACAATCCTCCACCGACACCGCGGCCTCAGGCATACACTTACACCCATGCTTGAGTGTTAACTGAGAGAAATCCCCTGCTTCAGACCCCATTATCCCCACTCACTGACCGAAGTCAGGAAAACCTTCACTAAACCAGATAACCTACTCTATAACTAAAGAAAATATATAAATATGGAAAAGAAAAGTAAAGAAATCTCACTAAGAAACTTTCACTCCACAACCTGCTCCTTCCACACTCACTCCCAGCATGCACTCGATAGAGAGAGAGAGAGAGAGAGAGAGCGCGAGAGACTTTTGACTTTTAACACACTTTATTAAAACAGTCTAAAAACTAACACTTCATTATACTTCACACATAATCATTGCAAGATGTTCAAAAAATGATAAAACCAAAAAATAAATAAAAATAAAATATAAATGAAAATAAAAATCATTCAAAATGCCCACTATAACTGCACCGTCATCACCAATTAAACATCACTTCTCCATCCTCACAAAGTGACAGTAAGGCTCTATTTGCGCACCATTTAAACTCAAATTCAAGCATGTTTTTTGTCATTTGAAAGAATCTGTGTTCCACTCTTATTCTGGATTCCACCAGAGCAGTAAATAACAGAAACACATTTACATTTCTCCCTTCAGCAGCCAGTCTACAAGACTTCCAGATGGCTAATTTGGCTTGTCCAATGACAAAGTTTGCTACAGTACACTGCTGTCTGCGTGCTCTAGAGTACTTGCAACCAAAAATAAACAGTGCTTTGTTAAAAACAAAACCCAAATTCCCAAGTAATCTTTCTAGACACGTATATAAAGGAACCAATCGAGAACACTCAGTAAAAACATGAAAAACAGATTCTGGTAAAGAACAGAAAAAACAAGATGATAAAACATTAAAATTGAATTTTGACACATGAGAATTAGTAGGCAATGCGCAGTGTAGTAACCTCCACTGTAGGTCTCCAGACCGTTTAGGTAGAGGACTCTTATAAAAAAGCCTCCACGAAGGAGAAAGATCAACAGGCACGCTTAAAAATTCTCTCCATTTTGTATCCCTTCTGTCCTTAATTTGCTCAAAATGATCTACTTTGACACACAAATGATACAAAACTTTTTTTCCGACCACCTGAAAATCAAGTTCTTGTAATTTATCAACTTTCAGCAGCTTTACTTGATCGTCTTCAAACTCAACCTTGGGAGACACAAATAATTTAGGAAATTCAACTCTAGAAGGACCTCCAGACAGAAAAGAGTTAACGAACATGAGGAGTGTGGAGGGAAAAGCTGCTTTCAGCCCACCGATAAGCCGCTCTACTGTCCTTACTGATCGAACACCAGCCTGATCACTAATGTCTGTCACTGACCTCCATTTTCTAGACGAGGTATCAATTAAATCTGAAACTTTTACCACTCCTTTTTTCAAAAATTCTTTAACCGATGTATTAGAATTAACACTATTTCCACTTAAAAAGGAGTTGAAAAACAATGGTTCTTCAAGGCCAAAATGATCAACATCATGTCTAATGAATTTAAAACCTGTCCAGGAGCTTAACACAGAAGTATAAAACTTTACCTCAGATGAAAACTTTACATCATTAGACGATATTAAAAATAAATGCCGATCAAGAGAGAACCCCCCAAAAGTTCTGAGCAACGCCAGACCAAACGACACCCACGGCTTAAAAACCTTAGGGTAGAGTAGGTTCTGAACCGTCTTTAGCCTCATAGCCTTAACCTTCGCTACCAAACTAATCAAACCTTGGCCCCCTTCATTAACTGGCAAATAGAGAAATGCAGGGGGAAGCCAATGATAACCACCCCAGAAAAAATCAATGAAAGTCTTCTGCACACGTTGCAACAGATCTTTAGGTGGATCAAGCACACTCAGACGATGCCACATCATGGAAGCTGCCAGGTTGTTAATAATTAGCACTCTTCCCCTATAGGACAGTTGAGGCAGTATCCATTGCCATTTTTGTAAGCGTCCAGAAACTTTTTCAAAAATGCCATCCCAGTTTTTCTGAATATACTGGTCAGTCCCAAGAAAAACCCCCAGTACTTTGAACCCCTCTCGACTCCAGGAGCAGTTCTGCGGAAGTGCTGGAGGGCCCACATTCTCCCATTCACCCAGAAGAAAAGAAGCACACTTTTGCCAATTAATTCGAGACGAGGATGCTTTCTGATAAATGTCCAAAGTTTCTCTCAAATTCATGACATCCTGAGCAGATCTAATAAAAACAGTAACATCATCAGCATAGGCACTAAGCCTAGCAGTTATCAGTTCTGAGGTGGATGGACACACTGTTGATATGCCACCCAGCTTGTTCCTCAGTGCGGCCAAAAGTGGTTCAATTGCAATGGCATACAGGATTCCTGAGAGCCCACACCCCTGCCTGATACCTCTGCTTACACTGAAAGGTCTTGTTAGGGTACCATTAATTTTCAGCATGCTAAATATGTCATTATACAGCAGTTTAATATAAGCAATAATAGATGGACCAAAACCAAAAGCCTCCAGACACTTAACCAGGAAAACATGATCAACCCGATCAAAAGCTTTCTCCTGATCCAAAGAAACAAACCCAACATTCAAATTATGCATCTTAGAAAAAGAAATTAAGTCCCGAATCAGAGAAAGGTTATCAAAAATAGTCCTTCCTGGAATGCAGTATGACTGATCTGGATGAATCACCGATGAGATGTAGAGTTTAACTCTGTTGGTTAAAGATTTTGAAAGTATCTTATAGTCAACTCCGAGTAAAGAGACAGGACGCCAGCATCTAATGTCTTCAAGATTACCCTTTTTAGGTAAAAGGGTGACCACAGCTCTTCTTAAACTCAGAGGAAGTGTACCTCTTTTAAAACTCTCCATGAAAACCGCAAACAAATCCTTTCCAATGACAGGCCATAATTGTTTATAAAACTCTGCATTAAGTCCATCCAGACCCGGAGCTTTGCCAGAAGACAGTTCTTTAACAGCAACAGATAGTTCATCAAAAGTCAATGGTTCATCAAGCTTAGATTTCTCCCCATCCGAAAGCTGAGGTAAATCCTGGAAGAGAAGTTCAGCCATCTCCTCATTGCATGTTTCAGCTCTGTAAAGATCCTCGTAAAAAGACAGAGCGTAAGAAATAATCCCAGGACCATCGGTAACTTTCCTCCCCTCTGGAAGCCTCAAACAGCCTAAAATCTTCTTATCCACAGTCTTCTTCTCCAGGTTAAAAAAGAAAGTTGTAGGAGCATCCATGCTATTGAAAGAGGAAAATCTTGCACGAATCAGCGTCTCCTGGGCTCTTTCCTCCAGTAGATTACGCAAAATAAATTTATTGCGTTTCAAAGACTCAGTGGTATCGACAACATCCCCTTCAATGTCAAGCAGAAGTATTTCCTGTTCAAGCTGTGCCATCTTTTTGTCCAAACAGCTTTTATTGTAAGCAGAGTAACTCTGGCAAAACAATTTAATTTGAGTTTTTCCGATGTCCCACCACTGGCTCAGGGACTTGTACTGAGTTTTCCTCTCTCTCCAGATCTCCCAGAAATAAGTGAAAGAGTGTACAAAATTTTGATCAAGTAATAATCTATTATTAAATTTCCAAAAAGATTTATTGAACGTGCTCTCTGCAGTAGTGACATCAATAGATAGAAAATGGTGATCAGAAAGAGCAGTAGGAAAAATACAGCTATTATAGAAATGACTTCTTTTGCTCTTTTGTACATAAATCCTGTCCAGCCTAGCCCCAGATATCATATTGGAGTTTATTTTCACCCAGGTATATTGTCGGACCTGTGGGAATGATTCTCTCCAAACATCTACAAGATTGTGGTAAACAATTAAAGACCTGAGCACATCTGCAGATTGAGCATGTGGCTCTTCATGATTCCTGTCTAACGTATGACATAAAGTACAGTTAAAATCCCCAGCCAAAACAATGGTCCTCTCAGGAGAAACATCATTTAGAGCAATTTTGAGTTTCTCAAAAAAAACAACACGATCCAACCCAATATTGGGTGCATACACATTAAAAAAAGAAAAATAATTGCCCTGAATTGTTACATCAACTCTCAGCAAACGACCAGAAATCACTTCAAGGACACTGACAGGCTGCTCTTTATATTCAGATGTCAGAAGTATAGCCACACCTGCACTGACATTAGAGCCATGACTCAATATAGCCTGGCCCTTCCATTCACTCAACCACTGTATCTGATTATTCTCATCTGTGTGTGTCTCCTGTAGAAACACCACACCAGCTCTCTTCATCATGATATAATCAAAAACACTAGCCCTCTTCACAGCATCACGACACCCGTTAACGTTCAGTGAACTAAGCCTCAAAGGTGCCATGAGAAGAAGAAAAAAATATATAAGATGAACGCACAATAAAACTAATCCAGAAGATGTTAACTCAGCCATGTTCATTTTTTAACTTGTAAATTCAACGAACTTCTAACATTGCTAAGAAGTTTCTTCAGATGGTAGCGTTTGGGTTTGTCAAGCTCTTCCAAGGAAGCCTTTCTCATTGCATCGAACCAGACAGCAGAAACAATCTTACATCCGGAAAATATGACTCAATTTTAGGTTTACGATGTCCCTTCGTTGTATCAAGGAAATCATTAATCTGCTGAACAGAGTAAAGTTTGGTCTTACCTCCAGAGACAAGCTCTGAATCCCCGCGTCATTCCCATTATCTCCGTATCCTCATGTTCAATGTCAGAGTCATCCATTAGATCCACAGGTTCTTGAGATAGCATAGCATCTTGACTCCGATTAAACGAGTCATCAGTATTGATTCATTTTCAACGTTATCAGGCTGCAAAATCAAATCCGTTTCAGCCCCGGACCGCAAGCACACCTGCCCCGCGCTCGTCTCTGCCTGCGGTGCAGCGGGGGACATGACTCGGGCCGGCCGCTTCCTCAGCAGCCTCCACCAGGCCACCCCAGAGGCCTCCAGCACCGGTCTCTCTCCGGGCATGTCACCTGACGCCGACAGCGCTCCGCTCGGCTGGGGTTCTGACGCCACAGCAGGCGCAGCGATCTCCGCGCCGGCCGCCCTCTCGCTGTCCTCCGCACCTGCAGCTGGAGCCGCGATAAGACCCGCCGGCCTGTCTCGCCTCGGGCAAGTGTGCCTGACGTGTCCAAAATCACCAGCAAATAAAGCATCGCATTGACTCTGAACTAATAAAAACTGTGTAATCTTTGCCATCAATGCTTAGTTTCGCTGACAGATTTAATGGATCACTCTGAGAGTTTAAAATCATAAAAACCTGACGACGAAAGGACAATCACATGTTTAATCTCTGGATTTTTGCATCCCAGAGGAATCATTTTGATCGTACTCACTATTTTACCGTACCTCTGGAGAATTTGCTCAAGTTTTTCATTTGTAACGAACGGCGGTATGTTGGATAAAATAACTTTCTTGCTGGGCTTGACAAAGGCAATACCGGCACAAAAATGTTTTTGATTACCAACCCAGTTTCAATCAGTTGGTCTACCATCTGCCGTTCACTGAGGAAGAACACAATGGCTTTGTTCATACGGGAGGCAGATCTAATGTTAGCACCACCGATCGCCTCGCTCACGGCTATCAGACAGTCCTCCACCGACACCGCGGCCTCAGGCATACACTTACACCCATGCTTGAGTGTTAACTGAGAGAAATCCCTGCTTCAGACCCCATTATCCCCACTCACTGACCGAAGTCAGGAAAACCTTCACTAAACCAGATAACCTACTCTATAACTAAAGAAAATATATAAATATGGAAAAGAAAAGTAAAGAAATCTCACTAAGAAACTTTCACTCCCACAACCTAGCTCCTTCCACACTCACTCCCAGCATGCACTCGATAGAGAGAGAGAGAGAGAGAGAGAAAGAGGGAG